>NC_069503.1:170988439-170993439 GCF_027579735.1 Bombina bombina | reverse complement strand
TAACATAAGAGATTTTGTTTCTGAATCCATAAAGAAGGCTTTGTCTGTTATTTCTCCTTCTAGTAAACGTAAAATGTCTTTTAAATCTTCTCTCTCTACAGATGAATTTTTAAATGAACACCATCATTCTGATTCTTTGGACTCTTCTAGTCCTCTTGATACTAATTCTATACGTTTGGATAAGGTTTTTAAAGCTCCTGCGGTTATTCCAGAAGTTTTTCCTGTTCCTAATGCTATTTCTGCAGTGATTTCCAAAGAATGGGATAAATTGGGTAATTCATTTACTCCTTCTAAACGTTTTAAGCAATTATATCCTGTTCCGCCTGACAGGTTAGAATTTTGGGACAAAATCCCTAAAGTTGATGGGGCTATTTCTACCCTTGCTAAACGTACTACCATTCCTACGTCAGATGGTACCTCGTTTAAGGATCCTTTAGATAGAAAAATTGAATCCTTTCTAAGAAAAGCTTATCTGTGTTCAGGTAATCTTCTTAGACCTGCTATATCATTGGCTGATGTTGCTGCAGCTTCAACTTTTTGGTTGGAAACCCTAGCGCAACAAGTAGCAAATCGTGATTCTCATGATATTATTATTCTTCTTCAGCATGCTAATAATTTTATCTGTGATGCCATTTTTGATATTATTAGAGTTGATGTTAGGTTTATGTCTCTAGCTATCTTAGCCAGAAGAGCTTTATGGCTTAAAACTTGGAATGCTGATATGGCTTCTAAATCAACTCTACTTTCCATTTCTTTCCAGGGAAACAAATTATTTGGTTCTCAGTTGGATTTTATTATTTCAACTGTTACTGGTGGGAAAGGAACTTTTTTACCACAGGATAAAAAATCTAAAGGTAAAAACAGGGCTAACAATCGTTTTCGTTCCTTTCGTTTCAACAAAGAACAAAAGCCTGATCCTTCGTCCTCAGGAGCAGTTTCAGTTTGGAAACCATCTCCAGTCTGGAATAAATCCAAGCCTGCTAAAAAGGCAAAGCCTGCTTCTAAGTTCACATGAAGGTACGGACCTCATTCCAGTTCAGCTGGTAGGGGGCAGGTTACGTTTTTTCAAAGAAATTTGGATCAATTCTGTTCACAATCTTTGGATTCAGAGCATTGTTTCAGAAGGGTACAGAATTAGTTTCAAGATGAGACCTCCTGCAAAGAGATTTTTTCTTTCCCGTGTCCCAGTAAATCCAGTGAAAGCTCAAGCATTTCTGAATTGTGTTTCAGATCTAGAGTTGGCTGGAGTAATTATGCCAGTTCCAGTTCCGGAACAGGGGATGGGGTTTTATTCAAATCTCTTCATTGTACCAAAGAAGGAGAATTCCTTCAGACCAGTTCTGGATCTAAAATTATTGAATCGTTATGTAAGGATACCAACGTTCAAGATGGTAACTGTAAGGACTATATTGCCTTTTGTTCAGCAAGGGAATTATATGTCCACAATAGATTTACAGGATGCATATCTGTATATTCCGATTCATCCAGATCATTTTCAGTTCCTGAGATTCTCTTTTCTAGACAAGCATTACCAATTTGTGGCTCTACCGTTTGGCCTTGCTACAGCTCCAAGAATTTTCACAAAGATTCTCGGTGCCCTTCTGTCTGTAATCAGAGAACAGGGTATTGTGGTATTTCCTTATTTGGACGATATCTTGGTACTTGCTCAGTCTTTACATTTAGCAGAGTCTCATACGAATCGACTTGTGTTGTTTCTTCAAGATCATGGTTGGAGGATCAATTTACCAAAAAGTTCTTTGATTCCTCAAACAAGGGTAACCTTTCTGGGTTTCCAGATAGATTCAGTGTCCATGACTCTGTCTTTAACAGACAAGAGACGTCTAAAATTGATTACAGCTTGTCGAAACCTTCAGTCACAATCATTCCCTTCGGTAGCCTTATGCATGGAAATTCTAGGTCTTATGACTGCTGCATCGGACGCGATCCCCTTTGCTCGTTTTCACATGCGACCTCTTCAGCTCTGTATGCTGAACCAATGGTGCAGGGATTACACGAAGATATCTCAATTAATATCTTTAAAACCGATTGTTCGACACTCTCTAACGTGGTGGACAGATCACCATCGTTTAATTCAGGGGGCTTCTTTTGTTCTTCCGACCTGGACTGTAATTTCAACAGATGCAAGTCTCACAGGTTGGGGAGCTGTGTGGGGATCTCTGACGGCACAGGGAGTTTGGGAATCTCAGGAGGTGAGATTACCGATCAATATTTTGGAACTCCGTGCAATTTTCAGAGCTCTTCAGTTTTGGCCTCTTCTGAAGAGAGAATCGTTCATTTGTTTTCAGACAGACAATGTCTCAACTGTGGCATACATCAATCATCAAGGAGGGACTCACAGTCCTCTGGCTATGAAAGAAGTATCTCGAATTTTGGTTTGGGCGGAATCCAGCTCCTGTCTAATCTCTGCGGTTCATATCCCAGGTGTAGACAATTGGGAAGCGGATTATCTCAGTCGCCAAACGTTGCATCCGGGCGAATGGTCTCTTCACCCAGAGGTATTTCTTCAGATTGTTCAAATGTGGGGGCTTCCAGAGATAGATCTGATGGCCTCTCATCTAAACAAGAAACTTCCCAGGTATCTGTCCAGATCCCGGGATCCTCAGGCGGAGGCAGTGGATGCATTATCACTTCCTTGGAAGTATCATCCTGCCTATATCTTTCCGCCTCTAGTTCTTCTTCCAAGAGTAATCTCCAAGATTCTGAGGGAATGCTCGTTTGTTCTGCTAATAGCTCCGGCATGGCCTCACAGGTTTTGGTATGCGGATCTTGTCCGGATGGCATCTTGCCAACCATGGACTCTTCCGTTAAGACCAGACCTTCTGTCGCAAGGTCCTTTTTTCCATCCGGATCTGAAATCCTTAAATTTAAAGGTATGGAGATTGAACGCTTGATTCTTAGTCAAAGAGGTTTCTCTGACTCTGTGATTGATACTATGTTACAGGCTCGTAAATCTGTATCTAGAGAGATATATTATAGAGTCTGGAAGACTTATATTTCTTGGTGTCTTACTCATCATTTTTCTTGGTATTCTTTTAGAATTCCGAGAATATTACAATTTCTTCAGGATGGTTTAGATAAGGGTTTGTCCGCAAGTTCCTTGAAAGGACAAATCTCTGCTCTTTCTGTTCTTTTTCACAGAAAGATTGCTATTCTTCCTGATATTCATTGTTTTGTACAAGCTTTGGTTCGTATAAAACCTGTCATTAAGTCAATTTCTCCTCCATGGAGTTTGAATTTGGTTCTGGGAGCTCTTCAAGCTCCTCCGTTTGAACCTATGCATTCATTGGACATTAAATTGCTTTCTTGGAAAGTTTTGTTCCTTTTGGCCATCTCTTCTGCCAGAAGAGTTTCTGAATTATCTGCTCTTTCTTGTGAGTCTCCTTTTCTGATTTTTCATCAGGATAAGGCGGTGTTGCGAACTTCTTTTCAATTTTTACCTAAGGTTGTGAATTCCAACAACATTAGTAGAGAAATCGTGGTTCCTTCATTATGTCCTAATCCTAAGAATTCTAAGGAAAGATAGTTGCATTCTTTGGATATAGTTAGAGCTTTGAAATATTATGTTGAAGCTACTAAATCTTTCCGAAAGACTTCTAGTCTATTTGTCATCTTTTCTGGTTCTAGAAAAGGCCAGAAAGCTTCTGCCATTTCTTTGGCATCCTGGTTGAAATCTTTAATTCATCTTGCCTATGTTAAATCGGGTAAGACTCCGCCTCAGAGGATTACAGCTCATTCTACTAGGTCAGTTTCTACTTCCTGGGCGTTTAGGAATGAAGCTTCAGTTGATCAGATTTGCAAAGCAGCGGCTTGGTCCTCTTTGCATACTTTTACTAAATTCTACCATTTTGATGTATTCTCTTCTTCTGAAGCAGTTTTTGGTAGAAAGGTACTTCAGGCAGTGGTTTCGGTTTGAATCTTCTGCTTATGTTTTTCACTTTATTTTGGGTGTGGATTATTTTCAGCAGGAATTGGCTGTCTTTATTTTATCCCTCCCTCTCTAGTGACTCTTGTGTGGAAAGATCCACATCTTGGGTATTCATTATCCCATACGTCACTAGCTCATGGACTCTTGTTAATTACATGAAAGAAAACATAATTTATGTAAGAACTTACCTGATAAATTCATTTCTTTCATATTAACAAGAGTCCATGAGGCCCACCCTTTTTTGTGGTGGTTATGATTTTTTTGTATAAAGCACAATTATTCCAATTCCTTATTTTATATGCTTCGCACTTTTCTTATCACCCCACTTCTTGGCTATTCGTTAAACTGATTTGTGGGTGTGGTGAGGGGTGTATTTATAGGCATTTTAAGGTTTGGGAAACTTTGCCCCTCCTGGTAGGAATGTATATCCCATACGTCACTAGCTCATGGACTCTTGTTAATATGAAAGAAATGAATTTATCAGGTAAGTTCTTACATAAATTATGTTTTTTTGTTTTGTTTGCAATGCTGTTAATTTATGATGATTTGTTAAGAGCCTTTTGACACCCTGCGAGGTTATCTCAAATTGTATTCGCTGTTGAATTATAAATAAAGTATATTAAAAAATATAATATTTCTGCCTTCTTGCTGCCTGTTGGCGATCCACATCCCAGGGATGGACATCTGGGAGACGGATTTCCTGAGCAGACAGACCTTTCATCCGGGGGAGTGGGAACTCCATCCGGAAGTTTTCTCCAGCTTTTTCCTCAGTTTGCTTTTCTTCCTCGGGTCATTGCTTGAATCAAGCAGGAGAGGGCATCGGTGATCTTCATAGCACCGGCTTAGCCTTGTATGATTTGGTATACAGATCTGGTGTACATGTCATCTCTGCCACCTTGGAGACTTCCGTTGAGGAAGGACCTTCTAATCCAGGGGCCCCTCCTTCACCCAAATCTGGTTTCTCTGAATCTGACTGCTTGGAGATTGAACGCTTAATATTATCCAAGCAGGGTTTTTTCTGAGTCGGTCATTGAGACCATGATTCAGGCTTGTA